>NW_022987772.1:570000-585000 GCF_902827165.1 Trematomus bernacchii
GAGTTTTGCTCTTTATGTCTGGTTTTAATGTTAGTTTCAGTGGAAGGGGGATTGAAAACTCTCCATATCAAACCACAGGCACAAACATATTATTACACAACATGTTATTAATGCTCCCACACACACCCACCCACACACACACATTCTCAGTGTATTCTTCTTCACACATGCACTGAAGCACACACACACACACACACACACACACACACACACACACACACACACACACACACACACACACACACACACACACACACACACACACACACACACACACACACACACACACACCACACACACACACACACACACCACACACACACACACACACACACACACACACACACACACACACACACACACACACACACACACACACACACACACACATTCTCAGTGTATTCTCCTCCACACATGCACTGAAGCACACACGCACGCACGCACGCACGCACGCACACAAACCACAAAACACACACATCTGAAGTTACGCTGTGGTCGTCCTCAGTGTGTCTGTTCAACACAGAAACACAGGAGTGTGAACTCTTCCTGCTACAGAACAACACACACCCCGCAGCAGGTAGAGCAGCTGAGGCACACATTATGCACAATATCTGGTTGTTTACAAATCAGTATTTCTTTAGTTTCTTTAAATTAATATCAGAATAAGATAACTTTATTTTTCCCAGAGGAAATTGGGTTTCATGAAAGATACTCCATTATAGAAATAGATAAAATAAAAGCTAAGTAAAAAAATATATAGAATAACATAAGAAATTAAAGTAAAGTGTCCAATAAATAATAAAAGAAAAAATACAAATATTTATTTAAACAAAATAACTTTAAGTAAGAAATAAAAAGATTAAATAAAATAGAATAAAGTATGTTTATAAATATAAGAAGTTAAAGTAAGAATGTGCAGTTTACAAAATATATAAAATTAAATTAAAATAAAATGTCAAATATAAATTGATGAATAAGATATCTGAGTTTGACAGATGAAGGGGTTGGCTGATGGAAAAGTAGGATCTAGTGCCAGAAGAATATATACAATATAAATATATCCACCAGATTCTTATTCATCTGGAATGAATTGAATAAGATCCTGTAGGAACACAGTTTAATAAAATAAAAGACCCTGTTCTCACCGTAGCATATTTCAAGATGATGTCAGCACGTTCCTCTGCGATTAGAGTCTCGATGTCTTTCTTCATGTCAATATCTGCAGAGAGAGGAGAGTGCGTGAGCTGCAGAACGACAACAACTCCACATGACTCAGGAGGAACAGCTGATGGATGTGGGAGGATGAGCTGAGAGAGAGACTGAAGCAGTGACTTCATCACAACGGCAACTCGGTTATAAAGAGCCGCGTGCAAAATGCAGTCTGTCGCTTTCATGCAGAACTTCTGATATCTGTGCAGGAAACAGAGCTGCAGAGAATCACACGCTGAGAGGTTCAAATACTAATATAATTGTTTAAAAGATAAACGGCAGCAAGTCAAAAGTCTGTCCGGTTTTACTTTATTAACCTGTTTCCTTTTTTTGCACCTTCTTACTTTAACTTGTATAGATATTTGTATTCTATTTTAATTAATTGGACATTTTACTTTAACTAATATTCAAAAAAATATAACTTAATTGTATTTTTTTTATTGCAAATCTGGGTTTTTTTATGTTCTTTTTTTAATCTTTAATTTATTATATTTATATAAATATTTTAATTTTATTTGTATTGTATTGGACATCTGGAATTTAACTTTTTATGTTTATCTAAAAATATGTATTTTATTTTATTTTTGTATTAGACATATTAACTTTACCTTATGACATGGTTTAGTTGAATACTCGATTCTGATTGGTCAATTCAGAACACGTGACACGTTGTTAATCCAGTAGTACAGACCGTTGTTAAGGACGCTCACATCGGCAGAAAGAAGTCCGGTCGATTTAACTGTTTGCTTGTCTTTATAGTGTTCCGTTGTCTACCGTCTGAGAGCAACATGGAGGATTGTAATATTCATTTTAATATATTTGGAGAGCACAGTAATTTGGATGAATGGTTAGTGGCTGATGAGTGAAGAAAATAAAAAGACAAGAGGGACAAGAAAACAGCGGAGAAGTAAGAGAGGCGGAAAAGTATGTTTTTATACATATTTTCATTTTTTTTGACATTTCTTACTATATGGGACGTACTGAGGAGCACCTGAATCCACCACAACACCAGACCTTTTTGAATGGTACATCAACATTTGGTGATGTGTTTAGGGTCCTGGCTGCAGGCTGGGAGTGGGCAGCGTCCGGCAGGTTTGTCCATCAGACAGAAACAGGAGAGAGCTGCAGAAATATAATCGCCCTGAGAAACCCAACTAAAGACTTTCCCTCTGACATCATCTCCCACATGTTGAGGGAGATTTGCTGCTTTTATGTCATATTAATGTCAATATGTGGGGGTTTGATCAAAACAAGACATTCAGAGACATCACCTTGGACTTTGAGAAACTGGGATGGATGTTTTCTTTACTATTTGCTGACTTTTCAGACCTTTCTCACATCCTTCAGACATTTGTCATGAACATTTTCTGACATATCTTTTAGAAATGTTTTGATGAGACCCTCGGCAGAAAACACTATTATAAATTGTGTTTTTTAGCCTCTTAAATATGAAGATTTGCTGCTTTTCTCTGTTTTGAGTAAATATTTTGGGGTTTTGAACTGACAAAACAAGACGTTTACAGACACCAACGTGTAATATGAGAAACTGGGAGGGACATTTTTTTTATATTTTCTAACATTTTAGAGACCAAAAATCTCTTTAAAACCTCCTTACACTAGCTAAAAGGCTAAAGGCTAAAAAACACAATGCAGTGCAATAAAGCGCCTTGCATGGCGTGACATGGCACGATGTGAATAATGACAATCCCAGCAGGAGTTGTTGTTGAATCCTCCCCAACACAAAGCAGCGAGGGGATTAATCTCGCTTCACCCTAACGCTCCGTACGGATCAACACCGAGAGGTAATCTGGACACGCACTGCATCTGGATTAGGAATATCTGCAGAGCGAGATTACACAACGAGAGTGTGTTGTTCCCGAAGAGGAACAAAGAGATGTGAGGGTCCATCATAATGTGCATGGTCTGTCATCTCAAAGCATGACAGTGCAGCGGTGTGGTCCCGTAAATATAAATAATAATAATAATAATAAAGCTTTATTTATATAGCACTTTTCATTCAACACATGCGGCTCAAAGTGCTTTACAAAATGACACATCACAAATTCAAAATACACAACAAGAAATTCCACTCAGATTATTTGTTAAGAACTTTAAAAGGTACACGCAGCGAAATATAACATTTTAACAGGTTAATAGACACAAGGAGGTTAAATGTATGATAATACAAATAAAATAAATAATGCTTTCGCTCTGACAGATAAGACACAAGACAACTGAGTCGATGCAACAATATAAAATATAAAACCCCATAAAACAAAGTGAACATATAGGTACAACAGAAATAAATTTAAAAAAGATAATAGTAGTAAAAATGCCATAAATCTAATAAAGGTTAAACGATTAAGACGTAAAAAAGATTTAAGACCTATAAAATAAATAAAACAACATAAAGGTAGGTAAATAATAAAGACTAAATAATAATATGTGCTTAATGGTCGACAAGTCACCAAAGAGAATCTGGATTTAGAGCTATGGCTGTGCTAAATGTTTTTATCATGACTCTCACTGCCTGAACGTATCACAGGTCAGCACTGCAGGCTAAGATAACCAACTTGGCGATAGCTAGCTTAGAAGCTAAACTATGTCAGCTATAGGTAGATAGATAATAGCTTAAAATTCAAAGGTTATGTCAAATTAAATCTCTAACAAAGGTCTTATCTCATTACAGAATTTGAAAGTGTTTTTCAGTTTACATTTCCATTAAATAAATGACTGATATTTTGGGTTTGTATCTCAATTTATTGTTTATTTTAACCGTTAGCAGAGGAATGTATACGTCTGTAAAGCAGAACATTTCTACATCTATACGTATACGCAGACAAACAAATATACATATTTTTTAATTACAGGATGCACAGTTTACTGTTAACTCATATGTGTATACAACTGGTCACCACTGATGGCAAACATATGCAGAGAATTGGTTCCAAATGTATCAAAATAATATTAAACTCAAGTCTTAATCTGTGTCATATTCCGTTTTGAAGCACGATACTAGATTGTTCCATGAATACTCGGTACTTCAAAGCACTGTGATACTTAAAAACAAGAGAAATGGTATCTATGAATTCACCCTTTCTCCTGCTTGGTCCCAGACTGAGTGTCTCGATGTGGGTTAACGCTAACCAGGTGAATAATTCAGTAAGGTGCAGAGATGGAGGTCAGTGACACAGTTAAAGAAAGAGAGGACGATGGCTTTACACTACAAAAACTGGAAATCTTGCCAAGTATATGTGTCTAATATCTAGTCAGAATATGTCTTGACACTTGCTATAAGACATAATAAATTCAGAAGTAACACTGCAGTGAGATATCGGGTGTTGTTTTTAGACAATGCATCATCTTGTTAAGTCAAAAGATCCTTTTTTGAGTCGTATCTCAGATGAAACACATATTTTTTACGTATCTATTAGAAAATCACCAACTAACATCAGAAAACAGAAAACTTTTGAGCATTTGCTGCTTAGATTAACACAACATTTCCTGATTCTGGTCAAATATAGTTCAAAATGAGTTCTCCCAGCTAATTACAAGATCTGATTTATCTAAATATCCCTTCTTATTTCAATTCTCTTACCAAGCACATTTTCACTTGTTCTATTGGCAGATTTTTTTACTTATTTCAAGTGAAAACGGCTTGTTTTCATGATTGTTTAACTTGTTTTTGGAGGAGCATTTCTTCCAGTGTAGTCCGCTGCTGGGATGCAAATATTTGTATTTAAAACAGAAGATATGATCTGTTCTTCTGCAGGGCTGCAACTGATGGTTTATTTCACTAATGATTAATCTGCTGAAGTCAGAAAATGTACAGAAATGTCCAGGACTAGTTCCCAGAGCTCAAAGTGACGTCTTCAAATGTCTGAACAAGACTTAAAAACACAAAGATATCCAGCTTAGTAAAACACAAAGCAGAGAAAATCATCTTATCATCGCATCTCAAAATCACTCGATATAAGTTAAAATTGAGGAATATGGTTATCGGAATAGTAGTAAATAACCTCATGAGTGATATGGAGTCTGCTTTTCACTATAAAAAAGGTAGGTCCTATCTGTGATGTAATACATAATACATTTAATGTAAGGTAAAGGATGTCAGATTGTGCCTTTTTACTGGAGAGTTTGTGTGATCTAAATGCTGTGTTTAAGAGACATTTCCCCTTTAAGTTATGATGATTTATTCTCTATTGTCAGACTACCGAGGAGTCAATAGATGCAAACCGAGCATTTGGATCTTGACTTTTGAGACACTAACATAACGTTTAAATTCCTTCAGGCCAAGATTGAATCCATCCTGAATGTGGGGAAAGTGAAACTCCATCAGTGTTTCAAGAGCTTCAAGCAGCTTCTTTGCACAGAGGTTCATACAGAAAGGTTACAGCAGTTTAAATACGAGCTGTCATCTGAAGCGTATGGCAGCGGCTGCATGTGGTCAGTCTGTGAATCACTGGGGAGGAGAAGGGGGGAGAAGGGACTGAAACTACAAACTACATCACAGAGTGGAAACTTGGGATTGTTTGAGATGTTACATGTGGGAAAAATGTATTTAATTTTCCCATTTTCTGTGAATTTAAGCTACTAAAGCTGGAAAAACAGAAGTCAGCTGTAGAGTTTGCTTCTCAGACGCAAAAGTACTTTACATTTTAACAAGGTAAAAACAGCTCCAGGATGCTGATTGATTCAACATCATACCATTTAAATCACAGCGTACATTCTTGTTAAAGTTATATTAAGTGTGGCTGCAACGAGTGGTGGATGAAGTATTCACATCCTTCACTTAGTAAAAGTACTACAGCAATGCATAAATACTCTATATCAAGTAAAACTCTGCATGAAAAATCCTACTGAAGCAAAAAGTACATTATGTATTAGCAAAATATATTAACGTATTGACATTATTAACTGGTATTTTATTTTGTAAAGTCCACTATTGCATGTTTCACTGTTAAAAACATGCACAAATCCAATATAAGCTTCCTACTGACTTTATTATTATTTGTTATAAATACAATTGACCCTGTGTAATTTCCAGCAATGCATTTTCTGTTAGTCAATTAGTTCAATAATCAGTCGATTTGGACTCAATAATAAGTATTTTGGTTTATTTGTAATGCATAATTGTTATTTTCCAATCGTAAAGTGGTGCTTTTGCATTATTCTTGTGGAATAACTAGTTACAACATTTGTATTAAACGTCAGGGACAGCCCTGGTTCTCTGCTGCAGTAAATTAAAATGTTGAAAACATAAACAGTGAGAAGTAAATTCAGTGTGTTTGGCAGCTTTTACTCACTACTATTAATATTATTATCATTATTAGCCCCTGCATGCTCAGCCTCTTGGTAGATTAGTCAATATTGATGGTTTTGGGTTTAAGTCGGGTTTTAATTCATTTGTTATGCTTTTTCCACGCTGACTGAACGTATTACAAAGACACCTTTGAACACATCGCTGGTAAACAAAACATTTTGCATGAGTCTTTGTGTAGGATTTCATATAATAACAAAGGGTTTGTCTACTAGGAAGGTACAGCACTACTTATCGGCTCATTTTTGCTGCTGTGAAATAAAATACTAGTTTAAATAAATAAATATTGAGAAATAACTTCAGTGTGTTTTGCAGCAGCAGCTTCCCCCAGGCCTGATGCTGCCTTCAGTGCCCCATCAGAGCGACCTACAGCCGGGCAGTGATGGATACAGGATGCTCCTGCAGACTACTGACACTAGACACATTTCACCGACATCCAGCGCCTGAAATCACCCCCAAAGAGTCGCTTTCTGACGGTAAACAAACCCCCTAGTGTCCGATGGGACGAGCCTCGCTGCCGTGATTTCAGACGGAGCTACATCATCACGCAAGAAGACCCGTTTTATTCTAATGAGAATAATAAACAAAAAGCATGAAAAACGTGGAAAATTAAGAGTGTTATTACCGTGTTTCTCGGGTGTATTTCTGCGCTATCCGTGCAGGAACACAGCTCCGGTTCCTCTGGGCATTCTCCGGTGAAAGTGCAGAACAAACCACCCGGGCTGACAACAATAGCCTTCAATCCATATGTTACACACACACACACACACTCACACACACAGTCACTGTATAATAAGACAGAGAAAGCTCCAGATCCAGGACGCACTGAGCAGGCGCCGCAGCGTGGCACCAGTCAGCCGAATGAGAGCCGTGAAATCCGGCCTTAAAGAAACAGGAGCCCCGGGGGGAGGAGAACCAGCCCCCACCCCGACTCTCCTGCTGAAACACGGCCGCTCAGGGGCTCTGTTCTTCCGCCATCTTCCGCCATCTGCTGGAGAGACACTGGTAGTGAAGCTCCATACAGAAACTCTCCCCTCCAAACATCAGTCAGAATCAGAATCAGAATCAGGTTTATTACCAGGGCCCTTTCTCATTTCACTAATCTCGACTCCTCGAATCCTTGGTCCTCCGGTATTGACCCGGAAATGGATTTCAGCGCGCCATGTTGAAGGACATCTAATTTCTCTAAATGCACTTCGAGGACCAAGGATCGAGCATCGAGGAGTCTCTCTGGAGGAGCTATAATCGAGGATACACTGATGGTTCCTCCGCGCCAGTCTGCGGATCCTCCGCGGATGTATTTCCGGCAACAGAGATGTTTAAAAGAGTCTTGACGCACGGCCGGACTTATCGCAGCCAATGACAGCTCTGCATGCATCCCCTGGATATTATTGTATTAACTGCTTGAATCGAGACATGTTTACAGTGAGAACAGCTGTGAGGTCAGGTCCGTGCAGAAAGCAGAGCAGTGTGTATAATATATATCAGGCCTACATTACTCTCTTTATTTGTATGCTTTAGTTTAGTAGATATCTACAAACAAAGAGTCGATATTTTTCTAAAACCATTTAGTGCTTCACATAATAAAATACACAACGGCTGTATCCTGATATATATGATATGCTTTAGGAGCTGTAGGTGCGTGTGGTACAGTGTGTGTATGTGCAGGGGCCGGCCTTGGCATAGGCAGTATAGAGTGGCGAAGTCCCTCCCCTTCCGGTGGACCTCCATGGTACCTTATTTCGGAAAAATTATGTATTGAAGTCAATGGAGAAGAGAAAGATTATCTTTTGATCCCGTTTGAATTGTGCCACGAATTACACATATGATGTTTGTCAATTGTAAAGATAATTTTGCAAGTTAAAAAAAAAAAGTGTTGTAAAGCTGTGAAGTAACACATTTGTTTGTGTGAACGCTCAATGAACTACATCTCTGGTCTCGCAGACGCGCACAACAACACACTTCCCAAGATGGGGCCGTCACTACTGTCTTGTCAACAAAACGATTGACTACCCCTCACTATCAAGACAATGAAACACGTCCAGAAGAATGTCATGCAAAGCTGCCTGCCTGCCTTCCTTTGATTCTCTCTGAACTGCCTGGTTCTTTTTAATGTTTAATGTCAACATTTGTGCAGGATAGCATGAAGTGCAAAAGATTGCCGATGCTAGCGTTAGCATTTCCATTCCCCCGGTCTTAAAGTGTGTATTAGTAGAATGATCACACCGTGACAGTACTCTTCAAAGGGTTTCACGAAATATGACTACTACTCTTACTGTTTAACTTTTGGGTTACTTAATGTTACTTCATGTTAAGGCTAATAAAAATGACATGGCTGTAATGCTAACTAACGTGCTAGCTACTAGCTAGGTAGATAACTTGACCAGACACTCCTGGTCCTTTCATCAGACGGAGAAGCGAAAGAACGAGCAGACCCATTGCTGGTATGATAACAACCTGGTACTAAGCACACAGGCATCTTGTTAAAGTTATCTTATCTTAGCCAGCGCCATATAGATAGATTATATCTATATGGCGCTGATCTTAGCTATCTCTTAGTGGAGGAAAACAATTGTGACATCACTTACGCGACTCTGGAGATTTGTAGTCTTTCTAGTTGCGTATTTTTCATAGTCTTATATTTCAACAGTTTTACGACAACTGTGACTTTTTTGACATGGAAATTATTATTTAAGATTGACAAACATCATATGTGTAATTCATGGCACAAATTTCAAACGGGATCGAAAGATAAGTGTTCTCTCTCCATTGACTTCAATACATTATTTTTCCGAAATAAGGTCCCATGGGGCGGAAGTAGGATGGGCGTGACTCGCCACTCTATAGGCGAATGCTAAGGGCGCATCAACCCATCCGGGGCGCCGAAAATTGGGGGAGAAAAGAAAAAAAAAGTTAGAATTAAACATATTTTTATTCAAATTTCATAACAAACAATTTCCCGATTTTTGATCAACAAAGTACATCTTATTATCTTATACTAACAGAACTACGCCTATATTGGCGTACAGCGCCCATAAACTATGGTGCACCCCCCCCCCAAAAAAAATCAAGTTGAACTGCCCCAGCCCCAGTAAAAACAAGAGGTTTATGTGAAATAGTTCTTTTTTGAAATAATGATTTTAGTGTGCAATTATAGGTTTTAGTTTTGTATTTGTTACAAATACAAAAACGTATCAGCTTCTGTGTGCTTTTGTAACGTTGGAATTAAACTGTGTAGGCCCGTCCACCCACAGCGGCGTGCGTTGAAGCTTGCCGGCGGGCGTGTCCTGAAACTCGACTAACAACCGATCACATGAATCTCCCGCCCCTGACACACAAGCAGCGGTTTGATTGGCTAGAGCTTGTATACTGGCATATGATTGGGTGAACATTGCTCACTTTGCAACGAGCCACGCCAGCAAAGCTCCGCTTCGCTTCCCACAATGCAGTTCGGCGAAAAGTGACGTCACCCCATTCAAAAGTGAATGGTGAGCTTTCAACGCACGCCGCTGTGTGGACGGGCCGTAAGCAGCCGCGGGGGGGGGGGGGGGGGGGGGGGGGGGGGGGGGGGAGAGCTTTAGAGAGCTCTCTCCTGAAAGACTGAGAGTGCTCTGATAACCTCAGCTCAGTGAGGGGTAAGGCACACCTTTATATGATCAGGTATAAAATACTATATGACAGTTACAAAAAAGTTGTATTATAAACAAGAATACAGTTTAAAAGGGGAGTGATTTGTAAAATATCCATAAAGAAAAAGAAATCTGTTACAGTTCTGTTTCATATGGGTGTTGAGAGATGTATCCATAGATCTCTTCATTTTGCTCTCAAAGATTGATGCTTTTAACTTCAATATAAAAAATAATAATCTTCCCGGGGGAGCATGCCCCCGGACCCCCCTAGAGGATGTTAGGTCCCCACTCCCCACTTAAATCACGCTCACATGGATAGGATACTAAATAACATTTGGCACACATCTTGTGTCCATATCGTTCTGTTTTGTGGTCATGCCCAAACCGTGCACGTGCATGCATGCGCTGAGTCATAGTGAGTGTCTGCATTTTGGGGGGGGGGGTTGGGGGCGCCAGCTAAAATCTGCCTATGGCAGCAAATTGGTCAGGGCCGGTATGTGTGTGCGTATGCAGGCGGAAGACAGGTCTCATTTGGTTTGGTGTTCTCGCTTACTTTTAATACTTGTAAATAAAACTTTTGGCCTGTAATTTATTTTCTTCATTGTAGCGACCAGAGAGGGGAGAGGATATATCCAGTCTCTGATAGTGGTTACATTATTATGAGAGTGCTCTCATACTTGAATCTGAAATTGTATATATTACATTACATGTTACTTGTTAGACGGTTTTTATCCAAAGCGACTTACATACGCAATACTGTGGGCAATCCCCACAGAAGCAATTTGGGGTGAAGTGTCCTCAGGGACACAACGACATGCTGACTGCAGTGGGGGTTTGAACCTGTGGACCCCCTGATCCGAACACGAATGCTCTATCCACTGTGCCACAACGCTCCCGCATATATGTGTGTGTAGGCTATCTAGGTCTGCATCTGTAGCCTGTTATTGTCTCATTATACCGCACTGTGAATGAATTCCAAAGTAAATATATAAGTCGTCATGAACACATCTGTCCATCATACAGAGTGCTGCTGTGCCTCCTGTCATCATTAATGACGTCTCTTTAAAATGACAGCTCAGAGGAGAGGAGTTCTCATTTCTCTAAACGCCTGCTGCTTCCCCTCCTCTCTCCTCGGCTCCCCTCCTCGGCTCCTCCGCTCGCATCTCCTGTGGGCTGGGACTAAGACACGAGGATAGGAGGAGGATGGGAATTAGAGAAATGAGAAAGGGCCCAGGTTGGTTGACATGTAGGAGAATTTGACTTGTTGTCGTGGTGCATACATAAAAGTAAAACAAAAATTTAAAAACACAGATAGAGAACTATTTTAAGAACACTATACACATAAACAAAATAAATAAAAAATATAGTAAAATAAAAGAGACACCGGTAGTATGTATTATTATGTGCAATTATTTGTATTTTTTTGTTTGGCCTTATGATGGCTAGAATTGGATGACCATTTTAGTTTTCTCTCTGACAGATAAGACACAAGACAACTGAGTCGATGCAACAATATACAATATAATATTACATATTTATGTATGTTTATGTATATTGTGTGTGTGAGGACCCCAGGAAGAATAGCCAATGCTCATGCTCGTGCTAAGGGGGATCCTAATAAAGAATAGGAATAAGTATTGAAGCTCCACACAGAAACTCAACCCTCCAAACCTGAAAAACTTTATATTCCCTGTCGAAATTAATTGGTATATCATTTGGATCATAATAATTTAAAGTATGCAGCAGAGTGATGATGCACAAACCAACACACTTAGCTAATTCTGTTGTAAACAATGTAAATCCTCATAAACCAACAACATTGAACCCTTATTTAATTATGAAATTATCTAGAAGTGTTAGGCATTGTAGCCCATGTCTAACAATATCGTCTTTATTTACGTTTTTGAATTGTTCAGTAGTTTCTGAATTATTATCTCCTCTTAATGTTCATCGTATACACCTAAGTCCTTTTGAGTGAACAATCACTAGTTACATGTTCAAGTGTATAGTCATAAAGTGTATGGTCCCTTTTATAAATATAACCATATAATATCTATAATAGCAGAAAGAAAACATTGTACATTGTAGTTAGCAAACCTGTTAAGCACCAAGCCTGTTTTTCATGTTTCAGGCTCGAAAATGACATGCCCAAAACAAATGACTACAACTTAACTTCTAAAAGGGTTATATGAATAATTTCTTTTATCAAAGCAAGGTTACATCTGTGAGCTGGATGTAGAAGTGTCAGAATCAATATAGATGTTTTTTATTTTAAAGGAAATTCAGATTTTACATAGGTAAAAAACTGTAAATATAGTGTCCTCCAAATATTCTTTTTTACAGATAGAGAGAAAACTACCCTTGGATGATGGGTTAGTAGACTAAAAGCTTTAGGATCCAAAGTACAACATATAATAAGTACCCTGTATCAAGATTGATGCAAAACAAGTGACATTTTGAACCTTGTTTAGAGAGGTTTAGCCAAAACCACCCCACCTTTGAGGTGATTTGGTGAAAATTGTTTTTTTTCCATATCTCTGGCCCCCCGTGTCGATTTTGATGGGTTGACACCACCTCTTTCTGACCGTTAGAGCCAATAGAATCGAAGGGGGAGTCCCCCACACACACGTGAAGAGAAGAGGTGGAGGCTTCGCGCATGTAATTTTGCAGCAGAGTGGACCGATTCTCTCGCTCTGACATTTGGAAACGAAAAGCAGTTTTATATTGCTTATGGATTATCAGAAATCATTTCAAAGAGGACACAGACACATTAGATTAACCTATGGATTAACTGCAGCATCGTTTTTTTTATCGTTTTAATGCCATTGAAGACCAGTTTTGACCAAGGTAAGCCATGTTAGCGTTTCTAGCTACCTAGCTCCACATGTTATGATGTACGCTTTCGTTTATAGCGTCGCAAATGTTTATCACTGAGTAGTTGAGGTGGGCACCCCCAGATTCTGTGTCTCCAGGAGATGCAAAACGAGGGGTTGGCTGCGCATCTAGATAAGTAATATGGGAGTTAGGAGTGAGTTTAGGTGCAGAGATAGGTTACATTTTTTCGCTTGTGGCTAATTCAGAGGCTGAGTGTTAGCATTGTGGGAAAAAAAGCTGAGTTTCTTCCCGTTACACAGGGCTGCCAACACTCACGCATTGAGCGTGAGAGTCACGCAATTAACCCATATCTCACGCACTCACGCCACACTTGCTTTCCTCACGCTAAGTTTTCGTCCAAAATAAATGTATATAAAAATAAAGTGAAGGAACAGCAAACCGAGCGGTTCTACGAAAGGAGACGGTCTTCTGGCTTAGTTTCAGTAAAGTTGGAACGATATTGGGAGATTCTGATTTCACGGATCAATAACTCGTGAACAAAACGTTATTCAGACACAAATGACGTCTCCTAAGTAACCCGTGGTAAGGTTGACAACGAACTACAATCCTATTTTGATAAAAACAAGCCAATACGCGCCGTCCTCCGAGCTGGAGTGCTCAGGAACCGTCTGCAAAGTGCAACTCCGAAAAAGAGAATACAATAATATTCAATCACTATTATACAGCTTATTACTACCAAACTCACTACACAATCAATAGTCTCCTGGTGGTCATACTACAGCAGAGAGTTTTGAAGAATATGCTTTTGAATAATTTTGGGGAATATTTATAATGTAAATCTTCTTCCTGTCCGACTGAGAGAGATAACTACAGCTCAGTGAGGTAAGGGACTCTCTGTTTAGATAGTTCACTTTAGTCTAGTTATCTCAGTGGGTCTCAAACGGTTTGGTCACCATTTACGAGAATAAATGAAAAACAGTTATGAAATACTTTATGACAGTAAACAAGAATACAGTTTAAAAGGGGAGTGATTTGTAAAATATCCATAAATAAAAAAGAAAATCTGTTTTACAGTTCTGTTTCATATGGGTGTTGAGAGAGGTATCCATGAATTCATTTTGCTCTCAAAATGCAGCAGGTTGATGCATTTAACTTCAATATTTAAAAAAAAATTTCCCGGTGAGCATGCCCCCGGACCCCCCTAGGAGGTGAGGACCCCCCCCACTTATAAAATAGCACTTTACCTCTGCTTACACCTATATGCCATTTTATATGCTGTGAGCTGATTATCGAGCCTTCATTGTGAGTCGCAGGGTACACTGTGTATGTGCGTGTTCCACTGTAGCGCCCGGTACATTAATGGGAAACCCGTTTGTACTTGTTCAATAATTTGGTAACACTGTACACATGAACGTTCTTTTTTCGGTTAACCAAAAAAAAAATCTCACTCCAAGCTGAACTCAAATGTTGGCAGCCCTGCGTTACATGGATATATATCATAGTTTATTAAATATTAAGATTCCTTAGACGTTGTTTCCTGCAAATGACGCGTTTATCCGCCCGGTACCGGGGGGGGCGGTGCGTAACAGGTTTTAACTAGCTCGCTTAGTAGCTAATAAGGCTATAGGTGGATACCACTGATACCACTATGCATTCTTATCAAAAACAGATTTTACTATTACTCAATTGACCTGAATATAAATACAATGTTAAGTTGGATTGAAATTAAAGAAAGTATCTTATCAATTTGAAAGGGCATCCAAAATGAAACTAAAATATAACAATTGCAATTATTTCTAACCGACTGCAAGAATACATTTGAATCCTGAAAACATGTAAGATGTAATGTGTTTTGTGTCAATTTTATTGGGCATATAATAGGTGACAACATTTTCAATGCATTAACAAACAAAAAAGCATGATGACATAATCATAATTTATGATTGCAAAGCTCATAAGTGGTTAAAGAAGAATATATTGTTTCAGATTTAGTAACATTGTGAA